>NC_091823.1:78133358-78153358 GCF_038994185.2 Dermacentor albipictus | reverse complement strand
ATATGAGAGTAGGTGTAAGCATGAAATCACTACCGGCAAAGCAGATTGGTTGGAGACGATACCAAGCACAATCCTAAAATGGACGTAGTGCATGTTCGCTACGGCACACCCCGTCACATGATGCTGCACCACATCATATTGTGCACTGGTCCATATGTACGCAACAATTTCTTGTCACAGACAGAACCTCATTGCAAGATCGCCTTGGTCAAACGGCCATTCGCGGCGCGGTGACGGACCGGTGGCGTTGAAAAGAGCACAGACAACTCTGTCTTAGCGCCAAAAGCGGACAATCAAGTGTATAGGGCCCTGTATCTGCCTTTTGAACCTCGCTGTTGGAAATGAAAAGTAAAACTTCTGCTTACTAGAAGTTGCAGTTTGTGTGATATTGTGAACAGACATAACTAAGAAATTGGAAGCAATATTTTAAACTTGATTGGGAAGTAACTTGATTGGGATTGGGAAGTAATGCCGTCCTGACTGGTTGCCCGGATGATCTCGCTTGAGTGCCCGGATAACGGCTCTGGCTTTTGGATCAACATCACTTGAAGTTTGCCGATAGCGGAAGCTAAAAGCATTTAATGCTTAAAAGAAAGAAGAAAAAAACGAGCGAGCAAAAACAAAGGAACGTACAAATAAACAGATGTTTCGGTGCCGCTGTAAGGTCACGAATCTTTGGCAGAAATTCGGAAACACGGTTTTGGAGGCATCCTTTACCAAAATCTAAGATAGAGTGCAGTCGCGTTCTAATTAGGATCATCCCTATCTGAGGACGTATATTGGGAAACTGTTAACTGGAATTCCACTTTGTTTCGTGGCACATAATGGGGGCGCATGTCTCGAAACCTATGCTAATGTGCTGTAGTGTTTGCTATCTAGAAAGGTTGCTATCTTCAAAGTTGTGCTCAGTAACTGCTGAGACTTCGTGCACTCGTAAGCATGGAAACTCATGCAAACAGGCAAATGGCGGTTGGGGTTACTTCTGACAATATGAAATATTGTCTGTAACTGAACTAAAACAATATGAACTTAACAGACTGGAATAACTCGTTGTTGCCTGTTTCAATTCATTGACTCATTGTATTACTGTTGTGTCTTACCACCTTACTTGATTGAATAATGCATTGTAATATTGTTGTGTTTAACCACCTCCCTTGGACCTGTTTTAGGTCTGCAGTATGAAATAAATAAAAAGATATTAAAATATCGGGGCTCTTTGGAACGTCACCCACATGAGTCGGGAACTGCTCCTGTCGATCAGTGTATGTGTGCCTATATGAGTGTGTGATATCACTATTGGCTTTACTTTCCACGCATATTACGCCTGAAAACTGCACTATTGCTGCAAAGCAATACTTGAGGTCATGGTTTTACCTGAGGTTATGATTTTTTACACGTTGAACAGCTTGCTGCTTGTGAACGAGCCGATGCGACAATACAGTCGTCCACATTTCCCACTGCATCCAAACGAATCCATCATTCTACCAGAGTCTGTTGGCTGCGCCCCGGTCAGAAGTTCGAGCTTCGGAAGCCACGTAATGTAGGAACGATGTTGCTGGCTCTTTGCTTCAGCTGAGAGCAGTGTGTTCAGTCATAATGAAATTTTTATCACAGTAAAGCCTTCGTGCGCTTAGGTACAGTTTGCGTTCTCTTAGGTCTTGCCTTAAGTGCTGCTACTTTGCTGTAGAATCAGATATAGTTCTTAGTCCAGTCTGCTGACCCCGTAGTGTTGTCAGCGACAAGTTTGTCCTCCTTTTTTCTGTCTTTTTTTTTCGCGGCTTGTCGGTCCGGTAGGAGTTATCGCGAGATGAGAAAAGAAACCGGGAAGAGGAAAGCCGGCGGCGCGTATAGGGGAGAGATATATGTGCGCCGAGGCACTGGGTCACGCACCGGTTGAAGCTGGATTTCGCAGGAGGCTGCTGCATTGGCGTGGAAGACGCTGACCGGCCGTGTGTGTATGTGTGTGCGCGTTGGTCATGTCCGGCTTTGCCTGAAACGCTGACCGCACCCGTCGTACGGCCACACAGGGAATTCCCCTGGATCGGATGGCAAGCTCATGGCTTAGGGAGCGCGAGGCGCTCAACTTGACCGGGCCCTGCCGCATACATTCTGCATACGATTCAGATTTTTTCTTTGTATGCAGAAATGCACCAACGAGACGTGTTATAGAGGCCAGAGGACACTTATTTCCAGAGCGGTGTTGCGCGCTATCGGCGCGTCCATACCGCGCCGCTTGAAGTGAATAAACAATACTTGAATTCTTGAACAGAAAAAAACTTCTTGAACCTACAACTATTGCAATCTAACATTTGTCTATGTCTGTTTTATGTTCTTTCGCTCCATTAAATCCTTTATCTTTTGACGACGCCTGTTGTCCGTGTCGCCAATGGCGGAACAGCCCCCTTAATTGGTATGTGTACCTATGTGTAAATTGCCGGTCATCTCCAGCCTATCACCATCCCTGTAGAGCCGTTCTTTCGTGTTGGATTAGACCTGCTTGGTCCCTTTCCCACGTCATCCTCTGGGAACAAATGGGTAGCCGTCGCGACTGATTACGCCACCCGATAGGCTATCGCTCGGGCTCTCCCTACCAGTTGCGCCACTGACGTCGCGGACTTTCTCTTGCGTGACATTATCTTGCTTCATGGCGCCCCGCGACAGCTGCTTACTGACCGTGGTCGAAACTTCCTCTCGAAAGTTATCGCTGACATTGTGCGTTCCTGCTCTATTCAACACAAACTGACTACCTCACACCATCCTCAAACCAATGGCCTCACAGAGCGGTTAAACCGTACTCTTACCGATATGCTGTCCAAGTACGTTTCCAAAGACCACTACGACTGGGACATTGCCCTTCCTTACGTAACATTTGCGTACAATTCTTCCCGGCAAGACACCGCCGGATTTTCTCCATTTTATCTACTGTACGGTCGCGAACCTACCTTGCCCCTAGACACGGCACTTCCTCCTGCTGTGATCTCACCAAGCGAGTATGCGCGCGACGCCGTCGCCCTCGCCGACCATGCACGCCAGCTTGCCCGTGTTCGACTGACGACCTCACAAGCCACTCAGCAGTGTCATTACAACGCCCGCCATCGTGACGTACAGTTTTCGCCTGGTGCGCTCGTGCTCCTGTGGTCGCCCTCCCGTCACGTCGGACTTTCAGAGAAGCTCCTTTCGCGATGCACAGGGCCCTACCGCGTGCTGCGCCAGGTGACACCTGTGACTTGCGAAATTGCTCCTGTGGGTTCAACCTCGTCCTCTCTTCTGGCATCAAGTGATGTCGTGCATGTCAGTAGGCTCAATGCCTACTACACTGCTTCCGAGTCCGATCTTTAGTCGCTCCGGGAAGGCGCTTTTGCAGCCGGGGGTAGTGCTACGGAACAATATGTGCGATCGCGAAAAGGCGAGCAGTGCGAAGACGACGACGACGATGAGAAGCTAGCACGGGCTGTTGCCTCTTGGCCAAGCGCAGCGTATTTTATTGTAAATATACTTGTACATAGCTTTTCGTCTGCGTCTTCCTACGTAACAATATTGCAAGTTACTCATGCCTGTAACGAGCACTGCTCCATCTCTTCCCTGCTTTTTCTCTACTAATGCTTTAAACATCGGTTGCTTACCTCGACCGTCATCCAGTAAGCGCTAATGTCTGCTTCGAACCTAAGCTCTGCACGAACGAGTACGTTCCCCATACCGTGCTGGCCATGGGTGTACATCTTGATATTCCATTACAATCTGTTGATACGGCGTGCAGCGCGCTGGCTAATGGAACTTGGAAACTTGATGGAGGTCGCCGCACGTTGGATTCCGCAAAGAATCGTATTAAATTGTGTCGCCTGCTCTACGCTGCCGTCAGCCGTCTTTCGGCCTCCTCCTCAACAAATTTCTCTTCGCACTCCAAGGGAGAATGCGTGTCTTTTGTAGCGGTACCTCGACATGTGCATTACCACACGCTGCTAAGTCTGGGCACCACGTTCCACATGCACCTGCTTACATTTGCATTGACCTTTGTAACTGGTATGAGCCGAGCTGGCACGTGCATCGGAATCTGTGACCTCACTCGAGGTCGCGTCGTTATGCTCCGTGTAGGATGAGACGCTGCTGCTGTTTGTGCGTATGTTTGTACGGCCGAAGGCCATGCCCCATTTGTATAATAGAATCCTGGCGGCGGTGGGTCCGTTGGTGACCTTACGAAACCTTTCTCTGGGGACAAGTGAGGAGGTGAACCTCCGGGACTTATTTATAGCGGGAGTTATTTATATCCTTTAGTCGCGGAGGCTCGTGCGTGTGCTGCTGTATGTACATGCGGGCACGCTTTCTTTTGCGGTGTTTACATTTACTTACATTTGCTTACTTGCTTACATTTATAGCTGCCAGATCCTTGCGGCAATTTCCATGCCTCGCACATTCAGAGGGCTGTTCTCTCACGACCTGTCGTTGTCGGTTTCTTGTGTTCGCGCTTTCTTCTAATGCGATAGCCTTCCTTCTTACAGCGATAGCTATATATATTCAGTGTTCTCGAGTCAATTTTCAAAGCGTACGTAACACCCACGTGCGTCTTCAGGTGCTTCGCAACAACGAAAGAACGGAGAAAAGCCTCCTTAACATCACCGATAACGTTTCATCGTCTCGCGAATTCATCATTTGCATGCCTGCTTGCAACACTACTTTGCGTTTTCGTGGTCGTAAACTGTTCACAGCGACTGGAAAATTCGGGTTGGCACATTTAGATAAACTTGGCAACAAATAACTTGTCCGTGTGTCTGTGAGCCGTGCGTCATATAAGCTGTATGAAAACATGGTCACTTACCGGCACATGAATGTTGATTACATCACATGTCCGCTATATTCAGATTGCATTTATGACACACATATCAATCCATAATTAGGCTACAGGTTAAGCTTAGGCGGAGTCGTTTTGGTGTTTCTGGGTACATGGCTTTGGACCATTCTATTTTCTTTGCAACTTACCCACACCAACTTCAAAGAGCAACTAAAACGAATAGTGGGCACATATTATTGGGTTAAAGTAGCCCTAAGAAAAAGCACGGTGTATCGCGAATGTCGGCCTTTCCCACATCTGAATAAAGAAAGTGACAGAGAGGAAAATCGCAAGTTCTTGCAGCTAATGACGACTGAGCTTGCAGACACAGTCCACCGATTGCGTTGCTCAGGCGATTAGCGATTGCGCAAAGCGCGATTTGTCCATCACTCCACGGCCATGTGCTTGAAGCGACTGCAGTAAGACCGCGCCACCGGCTTCTGACGGTCGCGCGTTTTTAGTCGCGTGGCCTGACCTCATAATCCACATTCCAGGCGGCAAGGTCACTTTGCGGCAAGGTCACAGGAAAGGGTAAAGGGGTAAGAAAGATGAGAAAGAAGGAAGAGTTAGTGGGGGCACACGCGAAGTTAAAGCTACCTTTATGAAAACGGCCATAGGGTTGAAAGCGGGCATGCTTTCCGTTGTTGCCCGAGCTTTGAATGAGGACTATGTACATGATTGCGTTTTCTTATTAGTTCAACTGTGTTAAAATTCATTTTTGTAAGTTCAATATGCTTAATTCGCAGCTTGTGCATAAGTAGACTCCGCTTAAACAGAACTCGAAGAGACAAAAAATAGTATTCCGTTTACCGGAAGTTTCGTGCAAGAGAATGACACGAGAATCACGGAAAATAATTTCAAAAGTGTCGAGTGTTGTAATTCCACCGCAGTGAAAAAAAAGAGGTTATTGTACTGCGCTCATAATAACACAGCTTCTTTCGCACAGGGTTCATGCGCTACAGCTAATCAACTTTTGCCATCACGACGGAAAAAGAAGCACGAGAACTAGGCGACCTGAACGCCACAGAGCAACCGCTAATGGCAGGACAGCGCAAGTCGCTGATGGATTGTCTTCACTATTTGGCATCAGCATTTGACGCACTTTTCGACCCACTCCTGTTTCATAAGAAGTATGATGGCCGATGCGCTAGGTGCATATTCGTTCTCAGTTCCGTTAACACCCAGTTATCACGATGAAACATTCCCTTTAAACGAATTTCGTTAACATCGTTTTTATGGGTAGCCAACCAAAGTTCGTACAATCGACATTACCTGACCTTTCCCTTTATACCATTTTCGTTTATCCAAGCTCCACAATATTCGATACCGGATGCTTTTTTTTTCCTTTTTTCACTTGTAGTCCTAAGACGCCGGGAAACCTAGCACATTCATCATCACCGTCATCATCATCAGCCTATCTTCACGTCTCATGCAGCACGAAGGCCTCTCCCTGTTATTTCCAATTACCCCTGTCTTGCGCTAGCTGATTCCAACTTGCGCCTGCAACTTTCCTAATTTCTTCACCACACCTAATTTTCTGCCATCCTCGACTGCGCTTCACTTCCCTTAGCACCCATTCTGTAACACTAATGGTGTGCCGGTTAACTACTTACCTATTACCTGACCTGCCCAGCTCCATTTTCGCTCTCCAAGTCAACTAGAATTAACATGGAGAGCCCATTTGCTCTCTGATCCGCACCGCTCTGTTCCTGTCTCTTGTCGTTATGCCTAACATTTTTCGTTTCATCGCTCTTCGCGAGGTCCTTAGCTTGTCTTCGAGCTTCATTGTTAATTTCCAAGTTTCTGCCCCATGTTTTAGCGCCGGTAGAACACAATGATTGTACACTTTTCTTTCCAACGACAGTGGTAAATTACCAGCCAGAATTTAGTAATGCCTGCTGTGTGCACTCCAAACCATTTTTATTCTTCTGTGAATTTCCTTCTTATGATCAGAATCCCCGATGAGTAATTGACCTAGCTAAATAGACTCCTGTACAGACTCTAGAGGCATACTGGTAATCATCAATTCTTGTTTCCTTGTCAGGCTATTGAACATTACCTGTGGCTTCTGCACATTAATCTTCAACTCCACTCTTTCTCTTTTTTCGGTTAAGGTCCTCAATTATTCGTAGCAATCTTACACGCCCCGTAATCGGTGTACAGCAAAAATTAAAAAATAAAATAAAAATGAAATAATGCTTTTAATGCCTCTAAAATTCACGGTGTGGGAAAAACGGCGTAATGGAAGGCTCCGGCAGAATTTCGAATTTCGATATGGTTGGTTAATCTATAAACTTGAAGCACGTTGGCCAAAGTTTTTCTCCACCTAACTCGCATTATAATGTGGTTGACGCGACCGCCAATCGCACCCGCGACCTCACACTCTTTCTACCACACGCAGTGGTATAGAATGCCATTGCCACAGAGCCAGTGCGACTAGTGCTACATTCCAAAAGTGCGCTGCCACACACATTGGACAGTTCACGCACCGCCTACAGTTCACGTCATTCGTAGACAAAAACAGCAATAGTACGGGGCATGTCTATGAACTTTGCGATATGCATCTGTAGGAGCTCCCGATAGTCTAAGAATGTGAATAAATAAATGCGCTTTGGGCTTCAGTTCCTTAATGATGTCTGGTTACGAAACTACTACGACTACACGTATATTGTGCAGTTTAGTTTATTTCAGGTTTAATTGTGCATCACGCCCCATTGTGGTACATTATGCGTCGAGAGATTACCTTTTTTATCTCCGGTGTGGTGTTTCGAGGTGACTGTACCAAATGTAACGATAAACCTTGCATGTGTGCAGGCAGAAGGCTGGAAAAAGGGAAATGGGGAGCTTCAGCAGAACGTTTTATAGTCGTCTTCCATACGTTACGCTTTTGCTTAGCGGTAGTTTGCCTTGTGGCACCAAAACTTTTTTACACGTGATTGTTTAGCCCTGTATCCCGCAATATAGCTAAAAAAGGGGGCGAAAATGGGGTCCGTAAATAGAGTTGGGAAAACCTTATGGTCGGTTGGGATAAATGCCTACACGGAGCCGATGACGTGTACGGGTGGTTTGCATATGGGGACGTCTGTACGCCATGTTTAATCCTATAAACACTATCTCGACAAAGTTGCGGAGCTTGTTAACATGTTCCTAACCTCAAATTCCTGGACCATTATGAGTTGTGCCTCTAAGCTTCCTTTATTTAATTACATTAAGGCTGTTGGCACCTATGTTGACCTGTTGTGTTGTACAGACAGTGCTGTGGAGATATTAGGGTGCAATTTGGTGGACTACTCAACTTTCCTGAGAAAATAGCGTAATAAAGTACTAGTACAAAAAAAATAATAGAATAAGAATGAGTTGACCTTCTTACAGTGGACACAACATGATTGTGGCGCACCCATAATGCATGACGTTTAGTTTTTCTCACTTCTTTCATCATTCGGAGTTAACAGAGCCACCATGGGAAATTTCTTTCAAATTTGGTTATTTCCAGCTGAGTATACTACTTCAGCCCGCCATAAAAAGGAAAAAAAAAACAGAATTTTCTACTTTTACCTCGTTCAACTGGCAAATTATAGATTTCCGCAAATTTCATGAAAACTACACCTTGAATTTCCTTGTGACCTGTTTTGCTGGAATCACAACAGCGCCTGCTGAGGTGGTATGCGACGTCGGAATATCACTATAAACAGACCTGCAGAGCAGCGTCGTCTGCTTCAAAGGCAGTGACGAATAATTGGCTTTCTTGGTAATTTCTGGAATAGACCGGTGCGCTCGAGGCTGTCGAAGACACCAAATGAGAAATGAAGGTCTCACCACTGGCGTTTGAGCGATTGTATACTGTCATGGTGAGCGTCAATCACTCGTGAAAACGTAGCTGGTGTCACAGTGCCGCTAGGGAAGCCAAGTTATGGTACGGGATCGTTGAAAGATGGTGAATCGGAACTTCAAAATGCGCCTGCTGCCTTTCTTGCGACCGAAAAAATGAAACTAACTAACTAACTAAATAACTAACTTAGTAAGGCAGCCAACAACAGCAACATTTATCCAGAAACTCATTATTGTCTTGTCAAATTAAAACTGTATTGTATCAGACCTTCTTCGTAAACGTCCGCACGGATCCTGTTGCAGTGCGCGCGTTACGGCTCAAGACAAGCTCTACAACCTTGAAGAACGTTTCCCACTGCATGAGGCGCATCACTTCCTCCCTCTTGTGGCAATGGCATCGGTTCTTGACACTGCCGAAAGAAAATGTCAGCACACTCTCTATACAGCCACGCAAGGTATACGTCTTCAAGGAAGCTTCTCCGACAGGCACCTTGCGAAATCTAATGACACTTGAAGACATGATAGCCGCGATAAAGAATGTACAGCGTGGGAACGACGACAGGCACACGCGAGCCTGAGATCGCCTGCTCAGGTGTAATTTAGGTATCAAACAATCCTTTGCTCAGACAAGTTGTGCCATCACGAAATTGTTTCTTCGTGTGACAGAAAGAAAAAAAAAACATTGTTACTTTTGGCGGCTATCCAACATCTACACTACGTAAACAGTCGAGCTTCAAGGTGTGGTATTTGTTGCGGATAAGGAAAATGTCCCAAACCATTGCCCATCTAGCACTCTCACGGGAGCTTCAAACCGGCGTTCATCACGTAACCTGCATACGGTCAACGTGTACGGTAACATTGCGAAAAAGCTGTAAGCACATATAGGCGTGTCTGCAGCTGCGCTCATAACATATAAAGATACCTTTAATTGAGTTACCTAAGTGGTAATAATTCAATCATGCGGTTACAGCGCAAACCCCATGCCTTTGCTTCTGTCATAATATTTCGAGTGCCACATTCATGTGCCTGGTTTGGTTTGCCCTATGATCGAGACCGACTCGCAGAATGCGTTCGCATTACTGGGCCTACAGGGGGCCTCTTCGACTTTTCGTCTCGAACTGACCACAACTGCACGACACATTTCGTACACCCAGGCGCAGCGGATGAAAGCAACACCTCAAGCAGTCCTGAGTAGTTCGGAATGAAACAAAACTGACTATCCACCCCACCCCTGCGAAAGTGGAAAGTGGATGTTCAGCGATGCGGTCGAAAACCACCACTACAAATGCTGAGGGGCGTACGCAAATATTTATTGTTTTAGAGCAATGGTATTCATGGTAACTTAGAGTACTGGTAGTAATGGGAGCAATGGTATCTTGGCAGCAAGCTGCCGCTGGTCGTATGGCCGCTCCCTCTGCCACTCCTCGCATTAACTCGGCTCCTCGGGAGTCTTAAGTATGCGCTGCGTAGAAATAGCGGTGATGCAGCAAGAATGAAATCAGTTGGTAGGCTCGTTCCTTTACATAGGCAAGGCTACACACGTGACTCCCCATGTCGCAAGCTGCCGTCGCCGCAGCAGCTTGCACAACAGTAATCTTTACCGGGAAACGTACGCGTGGAACGCAAGAAGAGCCTGATCATCAATTATTTGGTTCGGGTGCTTATTTTGTGCTCGTTTATTGAAAGAAATGCTGTTCTGTATGTTGTATGCATGATTCCAAAGAATGTATGCCATTCGCGCTTCACTTTGCTGAATGTTTCAAGCCTGTGCCTTACGGGGGTACGAGCCACTCCTCCTGCCAGCCACCGGGATCGGCCCACATTTTTGCTTACGGACGCGGACATGAAACATGCCGACCACCGAGAGGCTAACAGCTTCGCTGTAAAAATTCACCGATGATTACGATACCCGCTAATGCAAAATTTGAGTGCAGCTCTATACGTGTTTTCAGTTCGCGATATGTTGGCTGGCGCAGACAATCAGTCTTGTGTGGCAACGTTGCAGACGGAGCGAAGTATGGCGCGTCTACATCGCTAATCGGGATATCGCGAGAGGCAGCGCGTGGTGACGCGTGGGTGCGACTCACAGCAGCCGCCGCAGACAGAGGTCCGCTCATGCCGTGCTTTGTCTCCATATATTGTATAGGTCGACACACTCACCGCATGCCTTATCAATGGCGTCATCGTTGAACAGACGACGTGTGCTACTCTGGCGCCACCTCGTAGCGATCATCGCCGCAGATCACGTCTTGCGGGGTACTACGCTTTTATTCTCACGCTTTCGCCATACCCTCCTCCTCCGCTTTCCTCCTAGCGCTCTCTTCGCTATCCCCGTCTTTCGTCCCTCGTTGCGCTTCGCGTTCGTGCCTTCACCCTTCGCTGTGCTCGTTCACTCGGTTATGCCGAGGGACTTGGCACCTTGGGAGTCTTAACTATGCGCTGCGTAGAAATAGCGGTAATGCAGCAAGAATGAAATCAGTTGGTGGGCTCGTTCCTTTACATAGGCAAGGCTTTACATAGGAAGCCGACGCTCAACGAAGGAAGGGGAGTCTAAAAGCTGCGCTCTAAAATTGAACCAATTTAGTGCTAAATTGTGGCATATCTCATATGATGAAGGAGGCCCACCACGAGAGCATGCGAACTAACGGCATGCTCGACTGGTCATTTGATGCTCTGATAGTCGTGTAAGGCGACAATGATGTTATTTTATGAACAAAGGTCTTTATTAGCATCATTGGGGCTTGTTAACGCTATAGGAGCGTGCTCATTGTCACGATACAGGTTAAGTACTTCGACAAACGTTCCGTGAAGTCTCAAAGGCGATTTGGGAAACGACCACTTTAATGGGCCATTAGACTTACTTAAAACGCAATATCTCACTTAAAGACAAAAATAAAACAATAACAATAATAAAATACGTGAGGATATTTATTTTTACAGTAGTAAACGATCCCAGCAAACGACATACAGCGTTTTCCTGCATAAAACCATACGAAAATTCATCTTTGCGCTCTTCATTTATTGTTGCTTTCCTTACAATGCATTTTTTTTTCGAATTCTATGCGTAATTTTTCTGACGAGTACCAAATTTTGCAGTTGAAGAGGTCGCCTATACGCGAACTACTGAATGACCAGCGCGTTGAGCGCACCTAGCTTTCATCTGTGCACATCGTGTGATTTGCTGCCCCAATAGAGACTTAGATTGCCAATACCTTCTGCATATAAGCACACACACATTTACACACTAAGTCGTAACATGGCGCTGCTTTGAAGTACATGTTTTATTATACGCACGTGGAAACCGCAAAAGAGATGAAGCACTGAAGATACAAGAAAGAATGATAAGCAAAGAGTAGGCCGCAAAGAGCGTGCAAAGGAAGTAGCTATGAACCAGCAGGCACGTTGGAAGCTGAGAGAGTGAACATACCGGAGAGGTGAAACTGGGCGCATGGTCTCCGAAGATCTGGAAGTCAGTCAAATTACAACCTTGGTGGTATTTTTTGTTCTCTTTGTGGCCTTTTCTGTTAGTTTTATTTCTTTCTCCGAGCCACTGAGCTCGTTTTGCACGACTTTTCTGTTTTGGAAACATTGCATGCCTCCTACTTAACGCCAAGGTCTCTACGATTGCAGGAGTACGACACGAGGTATAGGAATGGCGCTAATATCGGAGTGCGGGGCAGAACTTCCTTGCGCCAACCTCGCAATTCTTCAGGGTCATTGCATTCGAAAGGCACGGCAAGGTCGTGTCTTGTGCACATGCGCTTAGCTGCCGTAAATAAAAAAAAACGAAACAATAATGAAAGAGAATGTGAAAATGATATGAAAATTCGTGTGCACGCAAACACACGTATCGCGCGCCGATGCTCCGCGTCTGCCGGTCACTCGTAGAGCTTCAGAGTTCCTTTGCTTTTGCCACATAAGATTTATTTGTTGTTCGAGAGCGTGCGCGGTCACGCACTTACGCCATATGCAGTACTGCGCACGTGTACTGATGCTAGTACGTATATTACGGATGTGCCCCTGCGAGAGTGCGCACATCAGAGCCGGACGCGATAATCACTGAGCAAGCGCACAACAGCCGTGGGCGCTTGGTAATTTGCGTAGTGTTTTATGCGCAACGCAGACTCAATTGGACGCCACATTTGGCAATACTGTAGCGGACGAAGCCCGTGTGCATTGCACAAAAAAGGGTGTTCTTGAGAAGGTGGCCGTGCTCGTTGTCAGAGCCTGCTGCTGGTGTCACAGTATCTTTTGCTTTGTTTTCTTTCCTTGGCCAAGAATAGAAGTGCAAAGTACAACACGCGCGAATCCGCGGTTGCTGAAGTTGAAAGTCAGCAATGTCACCGTTTGCCTCGCCTTGGGCGCGTCTTTCGTGACCCTCCTGACTCTCCATACTCCCCGCAGGGTAGTTTTGTGGTAAGCTCGCCGTGTTTCCGAGGGCTTCTACAGGTGAAATTAAACAAGCACCCGCGAAATATTTCGGCGAAGTCGTTCGAGCGTCTCCGGTTAAGGTCGCCGCCTGCGTCGCATGACGAGGTGAACGTGTGTTCTCGTGGCCCAGTGACCCAATACGGTCGGCGCGCTCCATGGTTGCCGAGCAGGAACATCGATCGCATGTGACGTCTTCGCGTCCACTTTCGTACAGGGACCTACTACGCCACTGAGCGAAGGTGGGAAACAAGGACGCACCATATTTTTGAATGATTGAATAAATTTGCCGTGCTTGTAAAATATTTAAAGGCCACTCCGCCAGTTACCGCTTTTTCTTTCTGGGTGGTGAAGTGGGTCATCTACAGGACTCATGGCGCTCAAGCGTCTGGACCCCGTTTCATATTTACACGACAACCATGAAGACGGAAGCTACGGAACTCGAACGCTCATTGAAGATTTATAACTTCGGCGTGTTTCGTGTTGACGCACTCGAGATGCGCTACGTGCGCCCTCAAAGCAATACCTTTTATTCACAATCATGGCCTACGCAGGCAATGTCACGTAGAATACGGTAATAGCTTCTCATATACGTATACGTATACAGTGAGGCACAATATTTTTGTCCCGACGTAACCAGTGTTCTGTGAAAGCTACGCAAGTGTAGTGCGGTTGTATAACTGCATGCGCTTGCATGTTTTGTTTCGAAGCGGTTCAGATTTGCAAGGTCGAAGAGTGCGATAACTTTTTCATATTGTACAGCTGCAGTTTATTTGAGTAAATATTACGTCGAATAGCGTAGCACGTTGTGTTTATTATTTTCTCAATTTGCGACGTACTATCGCTTTGGTCGCGAATTTAGGTGGCCCGAAAAGTCGCTGTAGCTTCCACCGCACCTCCCTTTCAGCATGAAGAGTACGAAAACCATAGGAGCCTCTCTCCCCCTTCATTGGCATATTGTAGAAGCGCTTGCTGTTGCACACGAGAAGAACTGCATAATCCAAAAGCTGAGCTTGTCTCGGGCGTAGTTTTCTGAAATTTTCGACAAAAGAGCTGCCACTCATTCAACTGTACACATTAAGCAACACATATTTTATCAATACGCACATTTTCACATTTTCGAGGTAGTCGGCGCACTTCCTTTTATATAATTTCGACAGTGATGGGGGCTTTGGGGTTTTCGTTATGCCTCTGGGTGTTTGAAAGTACCATCGATGCCATTACCGTTTACAGAAGTAATGTATTTCTCCACCAAGCCAGGGTGTCGTAAAGACAGGTGTCCGCTGTTGTCTGCCACGCACCTGCTGGTTCCAGCAGGCACGCGGGATTTGATTGGTTCTGAGCTGTTTATCGTCATGCAGGCTTTTCCCGTTCACGAATTTCAATGGCTCAACCAAATATAAGAGCAACGTGCCTATTTTTCATTTCTGCCTGAGCGCCAGCGCGAGCAACGTGAAAGGGCTCTTGTTTACGAACCTGCAGATAGTCAATACAAACAGCTGCCTGCAGCGCCAGCCTTCAGGTTATACGCTATGTAAGATGACAACCGGCGCCGGAGTTCTCTAAGGTGTGCCTCTATGGTGTACTCTTGCTGCAATTGACGTTATATTTAGAACTCAACAATAATTTCGAACTATACACATTTTGGAAGAAGTTACAATTATTTAATATAAATAGTACCGGTTGTCCATAAAATCTAAAAATGTTCACCTTTGTGAGAGATCGAGTTTGCCGTGTGCTGCTGAAAACGCGCAGACGTCTACATTAGATCTGGTGTGCTTGCTGCGCCGTTAAACACGAGACTCGAGAAAAAGAAATCAGCAGAACACAACTCCCGATTATCGTCGACGTTAATGCGCTCAGCATTGAAGCGTTTACATATATATATATATATATATATATATATATATATATATATATATATATATATATATATATATATACATACATATATATATATATACATACATATATATACTTACGTATACATACAGGTAGTAGCTGTAGCAGTGGTAGTATAGATGGCCATCTCCAGTATATATATATATATATATATATATATATATATATATATATATATATATATATATATATATATAACCTGGTTAAGACGAGGAAGTTGGGTTACTGGTGTGTGCGCAATGAGGTCCCGAGCCGTGCGACAAAACAGACAAAGGCTTGGAAGTGTGCGTCCGGCATTAATGGCTTTGTTTTATTTGTCTTTTTGTAGGCCAAATATTTATTTCCAACTATTTAGCTGGGAGAAGACACTACCAGCCTCTCGATTGATGCACCAGTTAACTGCTGGTAGACTTACAACTGCAAGCCAGATCCGGGTGCCGGCTACGAGATACCCAGAATTAAATATAAACTGAAACACTCGTTCTGAAATTATTCATTCTACAACAAAGACTGCTGTAATATGAAGGCGCACGACAAGTTGTAGAGTCAGTACTTCATAAAGAACCATCATGGCATGGAAGGAGGGACACCGCCTCCAGGAAGAGGTGTTATTGCCTGGACTGATATTACCCCGCCGCAATGACTACATTTTACACGATATCATTGCAGATTTCGTCACAGCGGGTAACGCGGCGCGTTCCGTGAAACTCGAGCCTTGCGAGGTTTCGAATGGGGGCGTTTTCGAGCAAAAGCGAATGAACTCGGTTATCTAGGTGTCCGCGGTACATGGATTGTTTACGTGAGCATGCAGTCGTCAATTCTAGTGCGATGAGCCGCTTTAGTCACTCAGTCAACAAAGACGGGCACACATAACCGCAAGGAAACTACAGGTTGCTGGCAATCCTTTCAGAACGCTAACATGGACATTTCGAAGTGGCATTGTTTACTCGCTATCAGGGTTTCCCCATGAGCTAGCGGTAAAACACGATAGCATGCATGGAAACCTTGTCGAGTCGCTAGCAGGCTTTTTAGATTTCTTTATCTTCAACAGCTGTACTGCCTATCTCGTGCTTGTATCAGCTCCATCAGGGGCAGTACAACATTTTCCGAGTTTGTCAGTTTTCTTACGTAATGACGGATGTTACCTCACCTTATTTAGCGTCTTAAGTATCGTATAGCTAAATACGCTTTGAATTTTGGTATTTTTTTCTTTTTTTAGAGCGTAGCTCTTAGGCACCCGTTCCCACAATGAGCGTCGGCGTCGTCCCTCGGCGTCGTCCCTTGGCGTCCTCGTAACCGAGCGAAAGAGCGCAGCGCAGGATGAAAGAGTTAATGTGGAGCACGGATGAAAGACGGCGATAGCGAAGAGAGCGGCAGGAGGAAAGCGGAGGTGGAGCCTGCAGCACATCCACGAGGCGAACAGCGGTGGAGGCGGGTACGGCGAAAGTGTGAAAATAAAAGCGTAGTGCCGCGAAAGACGAGCTTTGCCGCCACGATGGCTACGAGATGGCGCCAGAGTAGCACGCATCGTCTGTTCGCCGATGGCGCCACCGATACCATATATGGAAAAAAAAAAGCACTGCATGAGCGCAGGTCTGTCTGCAACGGTTGCTGCGAATCGCGCGCATGCGTCACTCACGTGCTGCCTCTCGCGGTCTCCCCGATTAGCGAGGCAGTCGGGCCACGCTTTGCTTTGTTTGCAACGGGCCGCACGAGACAGATTCTCCACACCAGCCAATATATCGTGATATGCAAACACCCATACAGCTGCGCTAAAGGTACGTGCTAGGGAGCATCGTAATCGTCGGTAAGTTCTTTACTGATCACATTTCAAGGATCAAGTTTCAGTGTTAGTTTAGTATAGAGATGCTTTGTATGCAACATGGTACCCACAGAACCTATAGACAAACTTAAAAGAAAGCATTTAAGTGGCCCACTCTCTTGAGTTCCAAGTAATAGGTAATAGGAAGTAACATTTCAGAGTGAGACCTCTACGGGGTCACTCAGCTCATTGGCAATGGCGTTGTGCTGATGAGCACGGCTTCGCGGGTTCGCGGTTGCATTCCGATGACGGCGCAATGCAGAATCGCTCATGTACCGTGCATTGGGTGGGCGTTAAAGAACCCCAGGTGGTCAAAATCGGATCGTGGTGTTGGCGCGTAGTAAACCCTGAACTGTTTTTCTTTACGCGGGCCCTTCCGGGTACGGCCGCTGCGCGATGTTGCAGCAACGCAAGTGTTTGTTCGTCCGGTGAGGGGATGTAAAATAAGTAAATTATAATAAATAATAATAAGTACAGCCAAATAAGTAAATAAGAAACGAGCCGCAGAAGTGGCTGCCGTCTCTGCAGTCTGCCATCGGGAGTGTCGTGGATCGGGACGCCAATGCCGTAACCACTCGACAACTCCTTTGCTTTCTCTTATTTTTTCTTTTCATTTGCCTCTTCGACAATATTTCTATCAACAGACACTATACTAAAGGGCGCGAACTTCAATTCGTTTACTGATATAAACAGCTCGACAAATATCAGGGTTCTGTAGCACAAAGTCCCTATAAGTGCTGTAGCGCTGGCAATGGGTTTATTCATTTATCCTGGGGGACCGAGGGCTTACATAAAGGGTTTGGGGCGGAAGGGGTTGGGGGGGGGGGGAGGTTCGGTGAAGTAGTTCACATGCATGAAAACAACGCAGAAAGAAAAGTATACTAAAATAAAAATATTTTCTAGGGTGGACATATATTCAGCATTTAAAACGACAAAATGCACTAAGCAAAATGAGTAAGCAAGCACTGAAGCAGCTCGATGTGCTGAACATTCATATTTATAATATAAAATACAGATGAACATTACTAGTAATACAAACAACATGCACAAATACACTTAGCAATAAATGTATTTATGTAAAAATGAAACATGTGATGACTCTTTAATTTGTACAAGTGGTGATAGATGGCAATGCGAACAACGCGTCGCCACAAATAAATGTTTAGTTCTTCTTCTTCTTTAGTTTGTGAATGATCTGGTGGAATAAAATATAGCGCTAGAATCTATATGTAAGTTGAATATAATTAGCAATAACCGTTACGTGAGGTAATAAACAAGGACTTTTTCTGCACGCAACGAAGACATAGAAGGCAGACGCGAAGATAGCAACGTTGCAGTCTAGTATGGCTGTGAGCTGGTGTGTCATTCCAAGAACGGAGCAATAATGCCCACACCAACGAGGCTAGCAAACATCAGCTACAACAGCAACAAAATCTGCTGTTTTCGTGTGAGCAGCACATCTGAAAGCATTCTCCAAAGTAGGAGACAACACCACAGAGGTCACAACCCTGTCGCTAGCTATACATTGCGCTTTTTTTATCAACGACAGTTGACAGCCTTGCTAGGTCCTGTTGCTTTGCAGTGGCCTTCAAGTCATTTTCCGCTCTATCTTTTATTGCTGAAGTTAGCATCACGCGACTAAACTTGGACATGAAGAACGGAGGCGTCCTACCTTATTCTGTTGGAATATTCTATCTTGCAGAGGCAATATACATTTATGTTCAGCCACAATTACAGGGACTTAGGCTATCCTTAACTGCAGCACAAGTGAAGTGAATCTTACAGCGCACATGCGGTCTCTATTCGTTAACTGCGATGACTTGCACCTCTCTGAAATCTTGACCCTACTGTTGCATAAGCCCCTGATACGGGTAGAAAAAAAAAGACGCCTAGATGTCTGCAAAGCAAATATGATACTTGCTCGGCGATTGTGATACCTAAGGAGTTTGCTATAGCGCTGGGGCTCTTAAAGCTTGCATCAGTCCTGAGACGTGCATGAGATAAGGCGTCCACGAGTCGAGGCGCAAATTGGTGTTTGTGTTCAAACAGGGGCAGCGCTTATCTCGAACCACGTCATCTACGTATAGCGAGAGAAAGGGGCACGTGGATCTCTCCGCTTTCAAGGTCGAACCCCCCAACTTTATACAACTTTTATCAAACCGAACGCTGTCAGCACTGCATGCATATACTGTACTTATCGCGAGAAAAGGGCGGCAATAGGCGGCGATGCCGGGGTTTTTAGTGTTCCGGCAATAAGAAGATAAATTAGACGTGCTAATAGTACTTTATAGCGGATATAAATCGCCGCAAATGGCGGCCCAGCTTGGCTGCTGTGCTTTGATCGCGTGCTTTGTGCTTTGATTGCATCGCGCACCTTTCTGCTGTGTGTGCTCGATGATTAAAGAGGTTCTACTCAGGTTTTCCCAATTATAAACTACAACGTGACTTAATTATGACGAATGGAACCAACCCTGTGTTTCCCCTTACGCAGTACGCTGTATTTGGTATTGCGCAAATTGTTATAACTTCTTTTCCAATATTTCCGTTGTTCGTACGGCGATCAGAGAGTCAATTATTGAGAAAATACAGGTGGAGACAAGAAACTCCCGAATGAAGGGCTCTCGACAAGTTAAGCATCTTTAATAAAAATGAATAAAGCTAGTATTCAGGAGCCTTTGGTCAACCTGTGGGTCTTATAGCGATATGAAAGCATGGCCACAATGAAAAAAAAAAAGGTGCTCTTGCGGCGGCACCACTATCACCTTCACAGTCGGTGAGGAAGGAGACGGTTCACGAGCATGAGGTGCGAGTATAGTACACGCTGGCACGCTCGACCTGAGTGGACATCCGGCGGCACCATGGCTGGCCAGCCTGACTATACCATGGCCAGGGCGTCTACGTCTTCGCGCAGCCTCCCACACTCCCATTGCTCTGTATTACTGATGAGTTATTCCCTATATGCATGGTTAAATTAGAAGCAGCATAGATGGTCTATGCATCAATTAATCACCCGCAGCAAATTGGCTATCCCAATGCATGGTAATAAGAATAATGATAACGCTTTGGTTGATGGGGAAGCGTTGTCTGCTGCTGAAATTCAGCTGCTATTTCTTCTGCCGCAACTGAAACTTCCACCTCAGAAGAAAGATCGAAGCAAGTTTGTGAAATCGAGCACCCTGAATAGAACGAACCAAA